>NW_027362769.1:203526672-203529172 GCF_046119375.1 Phyllobates terribilis
CCCACAGAGAGAGAGAGAGAGCGCGCGCGAGGCCCACAGAGAGAGAGAGCGCGCGCGAGGCCCACAGAGAGAGAGAGCGCGCGCGAGGCCCACAGAGAGAGAGAGCGCGCGCGAGGCCCACAGAGAGAGAGAGCGCGCGCGAGGCCCACAGAGAGAGAGAGAGCGCGCGCGAGGCCCACAGAGAGAGAGAGAGCGCGCGCGAGGCCCACAGAGAGAGAGAGCGCGCGCGAGGCCCACAGAGAGAGAGAGCGCGCGCGAGGCCCACAGAGAGAGAGAGAGCGCGCGAGGCCCACAGAGAGAGAGCGCGCGAGGCCCACAGAGAGAGAGAGAGCGCGCGAGGCCCACAGAGAGAGAGAGAGCGCGCGAGGCCCACAGAGAGAGAGAGAGCGCGCGAGGCCCACAGAGAGAGAGAGAGCGCGCGAGGCCCACAGAGAGAGAGAGAGCGCGCGAGGCCCACAGAGAGAGAGAGAGAGAGCGCGCGAGGCCCACAGAGAGAGAGAGAGAGAGCGCGCGAGGCCCACAGAGAGAGAGAGAGAGCGCGCGAGGCCCACAGGAGAGAGAGAGAGAGCGCGCGAGGCCCACAGAGAGAGAGAGAGAGCGCGCGAGGCCCACAGAGAGAGAGAGAGCGCGCGAGGCCCACAGAGAGAGAGAGAGCGCGCGAGGCCCACAGAGAGAGAGAGAGCGCGCGAGGCCCACAGAGAGAGAGAGCGCGCGCGAGGCCCACAGAGAGAGAGAGAGCGCGCGAGGCCCACAGAGAGAGAGAGAGCGCGCGAGGCCCACAGAGAGAGAGAGAGCGCGCGAGGCCCACAGAGAGAGAGAGAGCGCGCGAGGCCCACAGAGAGAGAGAGAGAGCGCGCGAGGCCCACAGAGAGAGAGAGAGCGCGCGAGGCCCACAGAGAGAGAGAGAGAGCGCGCGAGGCCCACAGAGAGAGAGAGAGAGAGCGCGAGGCCCACAGAGAGAGAGAGAGAGAGAGAGAGAGAGAGAGCGCGCGAGGCCCACAGAGAGAGAGAGAGAGAGCGCGCGCGAGGCCCAGAGACAGAGAGAGAGAGAGAGAGCGCGCGAGGCCCACAGAGAGAGAGAGAGCGCGCGAGGCCCACAGAGAGAGAGAGAGAGAGAGAGCGCGCGAGGCCCACAGAGAGAGAGAGAGAGAGAGAGAGAGCGCGCGAGGCCCACAGAGAGAGAGAGAGCGCGCGCGAGGCCCACAGAGAGAGAGCGCGCGCGAGGCCCACAAGAGAGAGAGCGCGCGCGAGGCCCACAGAGAGAGAGCGCGCGCGAGGCCCACAGAGAGAGAGCGCGCGCGAGGCCCACAGAGAGAGAGCGCGCGCGAGGCCCACAGAGAGAGAGCGCGCGCGAGGCCCACAGAGAGAGAGAGAGAGCGCGCGCGAGGCCCACAGAGAGAGAGAGAGAGCGCGCGCGAGGCCCACAGAGAGAGAGAGAGAGAGCGCGCGCGAGGCCCACAGAGAGAGAGAGCGCGCGAGGCCCACAGAGAGAGAGCGCGCGCGAGGCCCACAGAGAGAGAGCGCGCGCGAGGCCCACAGAGAGAGAGCGCGCGCGAGGCCCACAGAGAGAGAGCGCGCGCGAGGCCCACAGAGAGAGAGCGCGCGCGAGGCCCACAGAGAGAGAGCGCGCGCGAGGCCCACAGAGAGAGAGCGCGCGCGAGGCCCACAGAGAGAGAGCGCGCGCGAGGCCCACAGAGAGAGAGAGAGCGCGCGCGAGGCCCACAGAGAGAGAGAGAGCGCGCGCGAGGCCCACAGAGAGAGAGAGCGAGAGCGCGCGAGGCCCAGAGAGAGCGAGAGCGCGCGAGGCCCAGAGAGAGAGAGAGAGAGCGCGCGAGGCCCAGAGAGAGAGAGCGCGCGCGAGGCCCAGGGAGAGAGAGAGAGAGCGCGCGCGAGGCCCAGAGAGAGAGAGAGAGAGCGCGCGAGGCCCAGAGAGAGAGAGCGCGCGCGCGAGGCCCAGAGAGAGAGCGCGCGAGGCCCACAGAGAGAGAGAGAGCGCGCGCGCGAGGCCCACAGAGAGAGAGAGAGCGCGCGCGCGAGGCCCACAGAGAGAGAGAGAGCGCGCGCGAGGCCCACAGAGAGAGAGAGCGCGCGCGAGGCCCACAGAGAGAGAGAGAGCGCGCGCGAGGCCCACAGAGAGAGAGAGAGCGCGCGCGAGGCCCACAGAGAGAGAGAGAGCGCGCGCGAGGCCCACAGAGAGAGAGAGCGCGCGCGAGGCCCACAGAGAGAGAGAGCGCGCGAGGCCCACAGAGAGAGAGAGCGCGCGAGGCCCACAGAGAGAGAGAGCGCGAGGCCCACAGAGAGAGAGAGAGCGCGCGAGGCCCACAGAGAGAGAGAGAGAGCGCGCGCGAGGCCCACAGAGAGAGAGCGCGCGAGGCCCAGAGAGAGAGAGAGAGAGCGCGCAAGGCCCACAGAGAGAGAGAGCGCGCGCGAGGCCCACAGAGAGAGAGAGAGAGAGCGCGCGCGCGAGGCCCACAGAGAGAGAGAGCGCGCGCGCGAGGCC